>NC_084734.1:84729515-84755100 GCF_033978785.1 Entelurus aequoreus | reverse complement strand
TTACACTATTATGTTAGATCCACTATGGAGCTGGACTCTCACTTTTATGTTAGAGCCACTATGGACTGCACTCTCACTATTATGTTAGATCCACTATGGACTGGACTCTCACACTATTATGTTAGATCCACTATTGGACTGGACTCTCACACTATTATGTTAGATCCACTATGGACTGGACTCTCTACTATTATGTTAGATCCACTATGGACTGGACTCTCACTATTATTTGGATCCACTATGGACTGGACTCTCACACTATTATGTTAGATCCACTATGGACTGGACTCTCACACTATTATGTTAGATCCACTATGGACTGGACTCTCACACTATTATGTTAGATCCACTATGGACTGGACTCTCACACTATTATGTTAGATCCACTATGGACTGGACTCTCACTATTATGTTGGATCCACTATGGACTGGACTCTCACACTATTATGTTAGATCCACTATGGACTGGACTCTCACACTATTATGTTAGATCCACTATGGACTGGACTCTCACCTATTATGTTAGATCCACTATGGACTGGACTCTCACACTATTATGTTAGATCCACTATGGACTGGACTCTCCACTATTATGTTAGATCCACTATGGGACTGGACTCTCACACTATTATGTTAGATCCACTATGGACTGGACTCTCACTATTATGTTAGATCCACTATGGACTGGACTCTCACTATTATGTTAGATCCACTATGGACTGGACTCTCACACTATTATGTTAGATCCACTATGGACTGGACTCTCACACTATTATGTTAGATCCACTATGGACTGGACTCTTACACTATTATGTTAGATCCACTATGGACTGGACTCTCACTTTTATGTTAGATCCACTATGGACTGGCACTCTCACTATTATGTTAGATCCACTATGGACTGGACTCTCACACTATTATGTTAGATCCACTATGGACTGGACTCTCACACTATTATGTTAGATCCACTATGGACTGGACTCTCACTATTATGTTAGATCCACTATGGACTGGACTCTCACTATTATGTTAGATCCACTATGGACTGGACTCTCACACTATTATGTTAGATCCACTATGGACTGGACTCTCACACTATTATGTTAGATCCACTATGGACTGGACTCTCACACTATTATGTTAGATCCACTATGGACTGGACTCTCACTATTATGTTAGATCCACTATGGACTGGACTCTCACACTATTATGTTAGATCCACTATGGACTGGACTCTCACACTATTATGTTAGATCCACTATGGACTGGACTCTCACTATTATGTTAGATCCACTATGGACTGGACTCTCACTATTATGTTAGATCCACTATGGACTGGACTCTCACACTATTATGTTAGATCCACTATGGACTGGACTCTCACACTATTATGTTAGATCCACTATGGACTGTACTCTTACACTATTATGTTAGATCCACTATGGACTGGACTCTCACTATTATGTTAGATCCACTATGGACTGGACTCTCACACTATTATGTTAGATCCACTATGGACTGGACTCTTACACTATTATGTTAGATCCACTATGGACTGGACTCTCACTATTATGTTAGATCCACTATGGACTGGACTCTCACTATTATGTTAGATCCACTATGGACTGGACTCTCACACTATTATGTTAGATCCACTATGGACTGGACTCTCACACTATTATGTTAGATCCACTATGGACTGGACTCTTCACTATTATGTTAGATCCACTATGGACTGGACTCTCACTATTATGTTAGATCCACTATGGACTGGACTCTCACTTTTATGTTAGATCCACTATGGACTGGACTCTCACACTATTATGTTAGATCCACTATGGACTGGACTCTCACACTATTATGTTAGATCCACTATGGACTGGACTCTCACACTATTATGTTAGATCCACTATGGACTGGACTCTCACTATTATGTTGGATCCACTATGGACTGGACTCTCACACTATTATGTTAGATCCACTATGGACTGGACTCTCACACTATTATGTTAGATCCACTATGGACTGGACTCTCACTATTATGTTAGATCCACTATGGACTGTACTCCCACTATTATGCTAGAGCCACTATGGACTGGACTCTCACACTATTATGTTAGATCCACTATGGACTGGAATCTCACACTATTATGTTAGATCCACTATGGACTGGACTCTCACACTATTATGTTAGATCCACTATGGACTGGACTCTCACTATTATGTTAGATCCACTATGGACTGGACTCTCACTATTATGTTGGATCCACTATGGACTGGACTCTCACACTATTATGTTAGATCCACTATGGACTGACTCTCACACTATTATGTTAGATCCACTATGGACTGGACTCTCACTATTATGTTAGATCCACTATGGACTGTACTCCCACTATTATGTTAGAGCCACTATGGACTGGACTCTCACACTATTATGTTAGATCCACTATGGACTGGACTCTCACACTATTATGTTAGATCCACTATGGACTGGACTCTCACTATTATGTTAGATCCACTATGGACTGGACTCTCACTATTATGTTAGATCCACTATGGACTGGACTCTCACACTATTATGTTAGATCCACTATGGACTGGACTCTCACACTATTATGTTAGATCCACTATGGACTGTACTCTTACACTATTATGTTAGATCCACTATGGACTGGACTCTCACTTTTATGTTAGAGCCACTATGGACTGCACTCTCACTATTATGTTAGATCCACTATGGACTGGACTCTCACACTATTATGTTAGATCCACTATGGACTGGACTCTCACACTATTATGTTAGATCCACTATGGACTGGACTCTCACACTATTATGTTAGATCCACTATGGACTGGACTCTCACTATTATGTTGGATCCACTATGGACTGGACTCTCACACTATTATGTTAGATCCACTATGGACTGGACTCTCACACTATTATGTTAGATCCACTATGGACTGGACTCTCACTATTATGTTAGATCCACTATGGACTGGACTCTCACTATTATGTTAGATCCACTATGGACTGGACTCTCACACTATTATGTTAGATCCACTATGGACTGGACTCTCACACTATTATGTTAGATCCACTATGGACTGTACTCTTACACTATTATGTTAGATCCACTATGGACTGGACTCTCACTTTTATGTTAGATCCACTATGGACTGGACTCTCACACTATTATGTTAGATCCACTATGGACTGTACTCTTACACTATTATGTTAGATCCACTATGGACTGGACTCTCACTTTTATGTTAGATCCACTATGGACTGCACTCTCACTATTATGTTAGATCCACTATGGACTGGACTCTCACACTATTATGTTAGATCCACTATGGACTGGACTCTCACACTATTATGTTAGATCCACTATGGACTGGACTCTTACTATTATGTTAGATCCACTATGGACTGGACTCTCACTATTATTTTGGATCCACTATGGACTGGACTCTCACTTTTATGTTAGATCCACTATGGACTGGACTCTCACACTATTATGTTAGATCCACTATGGACTGGACTCTCACACTATTATGTTAGATCCACTATGGACTGGACTCTCACACTATTATGTTAGATCCACTATGGACTGGACTCTCACTATTATGTTGGATCCACTATGGACTGGACTCTCACACTATTATGTTAGATCCACTATGGACTGGACTCTCACACTATTATGTTAGATCCACTATGGACTGGACTCTCACTATTATGTTAGATCCACTATGGACTGTACTCCCACTATTATGTTAGAGCCACTATGGACTGGACTCTCACACTATTATGTTAGATCCACTATGGACTGGAATCTCACACTATTATGTTAGATCCACTATGGACTGGACTCTCACACTATTATGTTAGATCCACTATGGACTGGACTCTCACTATTATGTTAGATCCACTATGGACTGGACTCTCACTATTATGTTGGATCCACTATGGACTGGACTCTCACACTATTATGTTAGATCCACTATGGACTGGACTCTCACACTATTATGTTAGATCCACTATGGACTGGACTCTCACTATTATGTTAGATCCACTATGGACTGTACTCCCACTATTATGTTAGAGCCACTATGGACTGGACTCTCACACTATTATGTTAGATCCACTATGGACTGGACTCTCACACTATTATGTTAGATCCACTATGGACTGGACTCTCACTATTATGTTAGATCCACTATGGACTGGACTCTCACTATTATGTTAGATCCACTATGGACTGGACTCTCACACTATTATGTTAGATCCACTATGGACTGGACTCTCACACTATTATGTTAGATCCACTATGGACTGTACTCTTACACTATTATGTTAGATCCACTATGGACTGGACTCTCACTTTTATGTTAGAGCCACTATGGACTGCACTCTCACTATTATGTTAGATCCACTATGGACTGGACTCTCACACTATTATGTTAGATCCACTATGGACTGGACTCTCACACTATTATGTTAGATCCACTATGGACTGGACTCTCACTATTATGTTAGATCCACTATGGACTGGACTCTCACTATTATGTTAGATCCACTATGGACTGGACTCTCACACTATTATGTTAGATCCACTATGGACTGGACTCTCACACTATTATGTTAGATCCACTATGGACTGGACTCTCACACTATTATGTTAGATCCACTATGGACTGGACTCTCACTATTATGTTGGATCCACTATGGACTGGACTCTCACACTATTATGTTAGATCCACTATGGACTGGACTCTCACACTATTATGTTAGATCCACTATGGACTGGACTCTCACTATTATGTTAGATCCACTATGGACTGGACTCTCACTATTATGTTAGATCCACTATGGACTGGACTCTCACACTATTATGTTAGATCCACTATGGACTGGACTCTCACACTATTATGTTAGATCCACTATGGACTGTACTCTTACACTATTATGTTAGATCCACTATGGACTGGACTCTCACTTTTATGTTAGAGCCACTATGGACTGCACTCTCACTATTATGTTAGATCCACTATGGACTGGACTCTCACACTATTATGTTAGATCCACTATGGACTGGACTCTCACACTATTATGTTAGATCCACTATGGACTGGACTCTTACTATTATGTTAGATCCACTATGGACTGGACTCTCACTATTATTTTGGATCCACTATGGACTGGACTCTCACACTTTTATGTTAGATCCACTATGGACTGGACTCTCACACTATTATGTTAGATCCACTATGGACTGGACTCTCACACTATTATGTTAGATCCACTATGGACTGGACTCTCACACTATTATGTTAGATCCACTATGGACTGGACTCTCACTATTATGTTGGATCCACTATGGACTGGACTCTCACACTATTATGTTAGATCCACTATGGACTGGACTCTCACACTATTATGTTAGATCCACTATGGACTGGACTCTCACTATTATGTTAGATCCACTATGGACTGTACTCCCACTATTATGTTAGAGCCACTATGGACTGGACTCTCACACTATTATGTTAGATCCACTATGGACTGGACTCTCACACTATTATGTTAGATCCACTATGGACTGGACTCTCACTATTATGTTAGATCCACTATGGACTGGACTCTCACTATTATGTTAGATCCACTATGGACTGGACTCTCACACTATTATGTTAGATCCACTATGGACTGGACTCTCACACTATTATGTTAGATCCACTATGGACTGTACTCTTACACTATTATGTTAGATCCACTATGGACTGGACTCTCACTTTTATGTTAGAGCCACTATGGACTGCACTCTCACTATTATGTTAGATCCACTATGGACTGGACTCTCACACTATTATGTTAGATCACTATGGACTGGACTCTCACACTATTATGTTAGATCCACTATGGACTGGACTCTCACTATTATGTTAGATCCACTATGGACTGGACTCTCACTATTATGTTAGATCCACTATGGACTGGACTCTCACACTATTATGTTAGATCCACTATGGACTGGACTCTCACACTATTATGTTAGATCCACTATGGACTGGACTCTCACACTATTATGTTAGATCCACTATGGACTGGACTCTCACTATTATGTTGGATCCACTATGGACTGGACTCTCACACTATTATGTTAGATCCACTATGGACTGGACTCTCACACTATTATGTTAGATCCACTATGGACTGGACTCTCACTATTATGTTAGATCCACTATGGACTGGACTCTCACTATTATGTTAGATCCACTATGGACTGGACTCTCACACTATTATGTTAGATCCACTATGGACTGGACTCTCACACTATTATGTTAGATCCACTATGGACTGTACTCTTACACTATTATGTTAGATCCACTATGGACTGGACTCTCACTTTTATGTTAGATCCACTATGGACTGGACTCTCACACTATTATGTTAGATCCACTATGGACTGTACTCTTACACTATTATGTTAGATCCACTATGGACTGGACTCTCACTTTTATGTTAGATCCACTATGGACTGCACTCTCACTATTATGTTAGATCCACTATGGACTGGACTCTCACACTATTATGTTAGATCCACTATGGACTGGACACTCACACTATTATGTTAGATCCACTATGGACTGGACTCTTACTATTATGTTAGATCCACTATGGACTGGACTCTCACTATTATTTTGGATCCACTATGGACTGGACTCTCACTTTTATGTTAGATCCACTATGGACTGGACTCTCACACTATTATGTTAGATCCACTATGGACTGGACTCTCACACTATTATGTTAGATCCACTATGGACTGGACTCTCACACTATTATGTTAGATCCACTATGGACTGGACTCTCACTATTATGTTGGATCCACTATGGACTGGACTCTCACACTATTATGTTAGATCCACTATGGACTGGACTCTCACACTATTATGTTAGATCCACTATGGACTGGACTCTCACTATTATGTTAGATCCACTATGGACTGTACTCCCACTATTATGCTAGAGCCACTATGGACTGGACTCTCACACTATTATGTTAGATCCACTATGGACTGGAATCTCACACTATTATGTTAGATCCACTATGGACTGGACTCTCACACTATTATGTTAGATCCACTATGGACTGGACTCTCACTATTATGTTAGATCCACTATGGACTGGACTCTCACTATTATGTTGGATCCACTATGGACTGGACTCTCACACTATTATGTTAGATCCACTATGGACTGGACTCTCACACTATTATGTTAGATCCACTATGGACTGGACTCTCACTATTATGTTAGATCCACTATGGACTGTACTCCCACTATTATGTTAGAGCCACTATGGACTGGACTCTCACACTATTATGTTAGATCCACTATGGACTGGACTCTCACACTATTATGTTAGATCCACTATGGACTGGACTCTCACTATTATGTTAGATCCACTATGGACTGGACTCTCACTATTATGTTAGATCCACTATGGACTGGACTCTCACACTATTATGTTAGATCCACTATGGACTGGACTCTCACACTATTATGTTAGATCCACTATGGACTGTACTCTTACACTATTATGTTAGATCCACTATGGACTGGACTCTCACTTTTATGTTAGAGCCACTATGGACTGCACTCTCACTATTATGTTAGATCCACTATGGACTGGACTCTCACACTATTATGTTAGATCCACTATGGACTGGACTCTCACACTATTATGTTAGATCCACTATGGACTGGACTCTCACTATTATGTTAGATCCACTATGGACTGGACTCTCACTATTATGTTAGATCCACTATGGACTGGACTCTCACACTATTATGTTAGATCCACTATGGACTGGACTCTCACACTATTATGTTAGATCCACTATGGACTGGACTCTCACACTATTATGTTAGATCCACTATGGACTGGACTCTCACTATTATGTTGGATCCACTATGGACTGGACTCTCACACTATTATGTTAGATCCACTATGGACTGGACTCTCACACTATTATGTTAGATCCACTATGGACTGGACTCTCACTATTATGTTAGATCCACTATGGACTGGACTCTCACTATTATGTTAGATCCACTATGGACTGGACTCTCACACTATTATGTTAGATCCACTATGGACTGGACTCTCACACTATTATGTTAGATCCACTATGGACTGTACTCTTACACTATTATGTTAGATCCACTATGGACTGGACTCTCACTTTTATGTTAGAGCCACTATGGACTGCACTCTCACTATTATGTTAGATCCACTATGGACTGGACTCTCACACTATTATGTTAGATCCACTATGGACTGGACTCTCACACTATTATGTTAGATCCACTATGGACTGGACTCTTACTATTATGTTAGATCCACTATGGACTGGACTCTCACTATTATTTTGGATCCACTATGGACTGGACTCTCACTTTTATGTTAGATCCACTATGGACTGGACTCTCACACTATTATGTTAGATCCACTATGGACTGGACTCTCACACTATTATGTTAGATCCACTATGGACTGGACTCTCACACTATTATGTTAGATCCACTATGGACTGGACTCTCACTATTATGTTGGATCCACTATGGACTGGACTCTCACACTATTATGTTAGATCCACTATGGACTGGACTCTCACACTATTATGTTAGATCCACTATGGACTGGACTCTCACTATTATGTTAGATCCACTATGGACTGTACTCCCACTATTATGTTAGAGCCACTATGGACTGGACTCTCACACTATTATGTTAGATCCACTATGGACTGGAATCTCACACTATTATGTTAGATCCACTATGGACTGGACTCTCACACTATTATGTTAGATCCACTATGGACTGGACTCTCACTATTATGTTAGATCCACTATGGACTGGACTCTCACTATTATGTTAGATCCACTATGGACTGGACTCTCACTATTATGTTAGATCCACTATGGACTGGACTCTCACTATTATTTTAGATCCACTATGGACTGGACTCTCACTATTATGTTAGATCCACTATGGACTGGACTCTCACACCATTATGTTAGATCCACTATGGACTGGACTCTCACACTATTATGTTAGATCCACTATGGACTGGACTCTCACACTATTATGTTAGATCCACTATGGACTGGACTCTCACTATTATTTTGGATCCACTATGGACTGGACTCTCACTATTATGTTAGATCCACTATGGACTGGACTCTCACTATTATTTTAGATCCACTATGGACTGGACTCTCACTATTATGTTAGATCCACTATGGACTGGACTCTCACACTATTATGTTAGATCCACTATGGACTGGACTCTCACTATTATTTTGGATCCACTATGGACTGGACTCTCACTATTATGTTAGATCCACTATGGACTGGACTCTCACTATTATTTTAGATCCACTATGGACTGGACTCTCACTATTATGTTAGATCCACTATGGACAGGACTCTCACTATTATGTTAGATCCACTATGGACTGGACTCTCACACCATTATGTTAGATCCACTATGGACTGGACTCTCACTATTATGTTAGATCCACTATGGACTGGACTCTCACACCATTATGTTAGATCCACTATGGACAGGACTCTCACTATTATGTTAGATCCACTATGGACTGGACTCTCACACCATTATGTTAGATCCACCATGGACTGGACTCTCACTATTATGTTAGATCCACTATGGACAGGACTCTCACTATTATGTTAGATCCACTATGGACTGGACTCTCACACCATTATGTTAGATCCACTATGGACTGGACTCTCACTATTATTTTAGATCCACTATGAACTGGACTCTCACTATTATGTTAAATCCACTATGGACTGAACTCTCACACTATTATGATAGATCCACTATGGACTGGACTCTCACTATTATGTTAGATCCACTATGGACTGGACTCTCACTATTATGATAGATCCACTATGGACTGGACTCTCACTATTATGTTAGATCCACTATGGACTGGACTCTCACACTATAAACTAGATCCACTTGACATTCATTGCACCGGTCGCCCAGAGGGGGGTGGGAGGGGTCCCCACATCTGCAGTCCCCTCCGAGTTTTCTCATTGTCATCCCACTGGGTTGAGTTTTTCCTTGCCCTGATGTGGGATCTGAGCCGAGGATGTCGTTGTGGCTTGTGCAGCCCTTTGAGACACCCGTGATTTAGGGCTATATAAATAAACTTTGAATGATCGATGGATGTACTGCATTGCTTTCACCATGGAGACACTCATTTACTGCACGTTTACACATTTACCGTGGCGTTTCGCTCTGTTTTTATTAGAATAATTATGCATAAATTATCACACAACTCTTATGCTTAAAGGCCGTTGCTATAGTTATTATCAATTGTGCAGAATTTGTACTTTTCTATCTTTGCAGAGGGACAACTTGCAATCTTGGATTGCGAGTCGTCTCGTATCAGTGTTTGTGTCCAGACCCGGCCTGCTGACTGCCGAGGGCGAACATCGAGCACCGTGACGCAGACAAAGCAGAGACGGGGCGATATCACGAGTGTCAGCACATTTCCATTTCTGAATAATCATACATTGTGTCTAACTGGGGCTGCTGAAATTACCCCCCCCCCTTCCTTCAGAAGCAGCCTCAGTGATGTAACCAGGGACCTCCCGAATAAATAGAGGAGCACGTGGGACTGTACCTTAGAGCGTAGGTTGGAACTGTAACTAAGTGTACAGCCCAATACGTCTCTCCTCATTGAGCAAAATTTGACTCTGTCTCTGCATGATTCCTTAGGATTAGGGTAACCCTAAACCCTAACCCTAACCCTAACCCTAACCCTAACCCTAACCCTAGTCCTTTAAGCTAAAAAATTACAAAATATTATTGCTGAATACACGATATGTTTTTTTCTTGCCCTGATGTGAGATCTGAGCCGAGGATGTCATTGTGGCTTGTGCAGCCCTTTGAGACACTCGTGATTTCCGGTTATAAAAATAAACGTTGCTTGATCGACGGATGTATGAATTGATTTACGTGGACTTAAACAAGTTGAAAAACCTATTCGGGTGTTACCATTTAGTGGTCAATTGTACGGAATATGTACTTCACTGTGCAATCTACTAATAAAAGTTTTCAATCAATCAATCAATCAATGTACGACATTGCTTTCACCATGGAGACACTCATTTACTGCACGTTTACACATTTACTATGGCGTTTTACTACGTTTTTGGCTTGTGCAGCCCTTTGAGACACTTGTGATTTCAGGATATTTTAAATAAAGTTTGATTGATTGATTTATTGATTGATTGATTGATTGATTGATTGATTGATTGATTGATTGATTGATTGATTAAGAGAAAAAAGGGCTGCGATGAGGTGGCAACTTGTCCAGGGTGTACCCCGCCTTCCGCCCGATTGCAGCTGAGATAGGCTCCAGCACCCCCCGCGATCCTGAAAGGGATGAACGGAAGAAAATGGATGGATGGAAGAAAAAAAGGGGGCATTACGCGCCTTAAAAAATGTTGTTTCGCCTTTTTGGAATATTTGCAATTCTGAATTGATGCTACCGGCCGTGCGGTTGGGTGGGATATACAAACCCCGTTTCCATGTGAGTTGGGAAATTGTGTTAGATGTAAATATAAACGGAATACAATGATTTGCAAATCATTTTCAAGCCATATTCAGTTGAATATGCTACAAAGACAACATATTTGATGTTCAAACTCATAAACTTTATTTTTTTTTTGCAAATAATAATTAACTTAGAATTTCATGGCTGCAACACGTGACAAAGTAGTTGGGAAAGGGCATGTTCACCACTGTGTTACATGGCCTTTCCTTTTAACAACACTCAGTAAAGGTTTGGGAACTGAGGAGACACATTTTTGAAGCTTTTCAGGTGGAATTCTTTCCCATTCTTGCTTGATGTACAGCTTAAGTTGTTCAACAGTCTGGGGGTCTCCATTGTGCTATTTTAGGCTTCACACATTTTCAATGGGAGACAGGTCTGGACTACAGGCAGGCCAGTCTAGTACCCGCACTCTTTTACTATGAAGCCACGTTGATGTAACGCGTGGCTTGGCATTGTCTTGCTGAAATAAGCAGGGGCGTCCATGGTAACGTTGCTTGGATGGCAACATATGTTGCTCCAAAACCTGTATGTACCTTTCAGCATTAATGGCGCCTTCACAGATGTGTAAGTTACCCATGTCTTGGGCACTAATACACCCCCATACCATCACACATGCTGGCTTTTACACTTTGCGCCTATAACAATTCCTCTTTGGTCCGGAGGACACGACGTCCACAGTTTCCAAAAACAATTTGAAATGTGGACTCGTCAGACTACAGAACACTTTTCCACTTTGTATCAGTCCATTTTAGATGAGCTCAGGCTCTGCGAAGTCGACTGCGTTTCTGGGTGTTGTTGATAAACGGTTTTCGCCTTGCATAGGAGAGTTTTAACTTGCACTTACAGATGTAGCGACCAACTGTAGTTACTGCCAGTGGGTTTCTGAAGTGCTCCTGAGCCCATGTGGTGATATCCTTTACACACTGATGTGGCTTGTTGATGCAGTACAGCCTGAGGGATGGAAGGTCACGGGCTTAGCTGCTTACGTGCAGTGATTTCTCCAGATTCTCTGAACCCTTTGATGATATTACGGAGCGTAGATGGTGAAATCCCTAAATTCCTTGCAATAGCTGGTTGAGAAAGGTTTTTCTTAAACTGTTCAACAATTTGCTCACGCATTTGTTGACAAAGTGGTGACCCTCACCCCATCCTTGTTTGTGAATGACTGAGCATTTCAAGGAATCTACTTTTATACCCAATCATGGCACCCACCTGTTCCCAATTTGCCTGTTCACCTCTGGGATGTTCCAAATAAGTGTTTGATGAGCATTCCTCAACTTTATCAGTCTTTTTTGCCACCTTCCCCAACTTCTTTGTCACGTGTTGCTGGCATCAAATTCTAAAGTTAATGATTATTTGCAAAAAAAAAAAAATGTTGAACAGTTTGAACATCAAATATGTTGTCTTTGTCGCATATTCAACTGAATATGGGTTGAAAAGGATTTGCAAATCATTGTATTCCGTTTATATTTACATCTAACACAATTTCCCAACTCATATGGAAACGGGGTTTGTACTTAAATGTGTTCTATACCACCCTGTCACAACACATGCACCGGGCTCCTCAGCAACAGTTTGATTAACGTGTCAGGACAAATATGGGTCAAAATGAAGCATCCGACACGGCGGCTTCTCCCTGCTTGTTCTCCTTTTTTCTTGTTCCCATTTCCCTTTGTGCTTTCTTCGTTTCAAAGCTCGCCTCAGCGGGGCTGTGCGTCTCTGCCGCACCACAGGTTGTGTGCGTCTAAGTGTGTGTGTGTGTGTGTGTGTGTGTGTGTGTGTGTGTGTGTGTGTGTGTGTGTGTGTGTGTGTGTGTGTGTGTGTGTGTGTGTGTGTGTGCGTGTGTGTGTGTGTGTGTGTGATGAGATGTGACAAGCGCCTTCATCCTCCCCTCAGACACCGCGTTCCCCAACGCTGCGCCACCAGCTCCGTGCGGCGGCCTTTTCATCTTTCCTCCACCCGTTACTTCTTCCTTCTTCTTCTTCTTCTTCTTCTTCTTCTTCTGCTTCCTCGTCTCCCTCTTCTTATCGTCCTCACAGGTGGAAGAAAGGCGCGTGGAGGAATGAAAGGGACAAGATTCTAATTAGAGGGGGGAGGCAGAGACAAAAGTATGTAGAAGGGAAGATCTTGGAGAGTGTTTGGAGGGGATCTCTCTTTTCTCTCCCGCAACAGTGATGGCACAAACACGAGGGGGATAGGATGTCATTATGTGCACACAGTTGTCAGACAGCGTGTGTGTTTGAGTGTGTACTCGCTCCACTCACTTACGTTAACTTACACAGAAGTGTGTTGTCCCGATGCCATTATTTTAGGTACCGTGTATTATTTCGATACTTTTCTTAAATATAAGGGGACCACAAAAATTGGCATTATTGGCTTTATTTGAACACAAATTCTTACGGTACATTGTAACATTGTTTCTTGTTGCAAGTTTGTCCTTAATAAAATCATCATCGCGGTCACTCGAAACGAGTATGACGATCCTCCTGTTGGGGGGGTAGCCCTTTATGGAGGAGGCAGTGCGTGTGTTGGTGAAGCGGTGGGGGTGACTGGTGCACGGACAGATCCGGGTCAGGGCCAGTCAATCAATCAATCAATGTTTATTTAAAAACCCCGTTTCCATATGAGTTGGGAAATTGTGTTAGATGTAAATATAACAGAATACAATGATTTGCAAATAATTTTCAAGCCATATTCAGTTGAATATGCTACAAAGACAACATATTTGATGTTCAAACTGTTAAAAAAATGGTTTTTTTTGCAAATAATCATTAACTTTAGAATTTGATGCCAGCAACACTGACAGAAGGAAGTTGGGAAAGGTGGGCAATAAATACTGTAAGGGGGGGGGTGCTTATCTACTTTTTGGGGATTTTGCCAAGGGTGAACAGGGCAAATTTGGGAACAGGTGGGTGCCATGATTGGGTAAGTGTTTGTGATTATGTGTGTTCAGTCATTCAATGGATGGGGGCGGGGGGGGTACATTGGGGGGGGGGGGGGGTGTTTGGGGGTTGGTGTTGTGTTTGGGGGGGTGGGTTGTGCGGGGTGGTGGGTGTGGGTTTGTGCGGGGGGGGTATTGCTAGGAATTTAGGGATTTACCATCTAGGGTTTATTTGGGGTATTGAGTTGGGGGGGTTTAGTGTAAGCTGGGTGTATCATTGCATCTGTTGGGGTGGTGTGTTTCGGAGCTTGGGTGTGAGTTAGGTTTGTTGTTGATGGAAGGGTAGTGGTGTAAGTTTCATGGGGAGGACCTTCAGAAACCACTGTTCGTGATAATTGGAGATGGTTAGTTTTAAATAGGGATGTTAGTATGGAGGAGAATGAGACCGTTTAGCAGTGAGTGGAGTTTTAAGGGTGATATTATAAATGTTTAGGACGTGGCTTCGCTGGGGCCCGAGCTCATCTAAGATGGACTGATACAAAGTGGAAAAGAGTTCTGTGGTCTGACGAGTCCACATTTCAAATTGTTTTTGGAAACTGTGGACGTCGTGTCCTAAGGACCAAAGAGGAAAAGAACCATCCGGATTGTTATAGGCGCAAAGTGTAAAAGCCAGCATGTGTGATGGTATGGGGGTGTATTAGTGCCCAAGACATGGGTAACTTACACAACTGTGAAGGCACCATTAATGCTGAAAGGTACATACAGGTTTTGGAGCAACATATGTTGCCATCCAAGCAACGTTACCATGGACGCCCCTGCTTATTTCAGCAAGACAATGCCAAGCCACGTGTTACATCAATGTGGCTTCATAGTAAAAGAGTGCGGGTACTAGACTGGCCTGCCTGTAGTCCAGACCTGTCTCCCATTGAAAATGTGTGAAGCCTAAAATAGCACAAGGGAGACCCCCGGACTGTTGAACAACTTAAGCTGTACATCAAGCAAGAATGGGAAAGAATTCCACCTGAGAAGCTTCAAAAATGTGTCTCCTCAGTTCCCAAACCTTTACTGAGTGTTGTTAAAAGGAAAGGCCATGTAACACAGTGGTGAACATGCCCTTTCCCAACTACTTTGGCACGTGTTGCAGCCATGAAATTCTAAGTAAATTAGTATTTTTGAAAAAAAAAAAACAGGACCCCTCCCGAGGGTCCAGCCTTAGACTGATTTTTTTTTACTCTTCCCCCTTATCCCAATGTCACCTTTTTCCCACCTTTTTTAAGGAGCGCCGTAAGTGGCTGATCCGTTGGCGGTCCCGTCTTGTCCCCTTGTAACGTATGTCTGCTCTTAGTGGGACTGTGCCGAAAATGAAATTCCAGTTCTTATGTGACTTGTACACATTAAAGAATGGACAACAATAAAGCATCTTGAATCTTGATTGAGTCTTGTATACGTTTCCCGAGCTTGTTTGAATAACGGGACTGAAACTAACAGGAGTGAGTTTTTAGCACACAATTAGCAAATACAGTTGTACCTCAACATGTGACTTTCATTGCTTTTTGACAGAGTTTGTAATCCAAAACACTGATATCTCAAACAGATATTCTCCATTGGAATACATTTTAATTAGGGATGTCCGATAATATCGGACTGCCGATATTATCGGCCGATAAATGCTTTAAAATGTATTATCGGAAATTATCGGTATAGGTTTCAAAATGATCGGTATCGGTTTCAAAAAGTAAAATGTATGACTTTTTAAAACGCTGCCGTGTACACGGACGTAGGGAGAAGTACAAAGCGGCAATAAAACGTAAAGGCAATGCCAGTCACATACTATCTACGGCTTTTCACACACACAAGCGAATGCAAGGCATACTTGGTCAACAGCCATACAGGTCACACTGAGGGTGGACCGTATAAACAACTTTAACACTGTTACAAACATGCGCCACACTGTGACCCCACACCAAACAAGAATGACAAACACATTTCGGGAGAACATCCGCACCGTTACACAACATAAACACAACACAACAAATACCCAGAACCCCTTGCAGCACTAACTCTTCCAGGACGCTACAATATACACCCCCCGCTACTCCCCCCCAACTCAACCTCCTCATGCTCTGTCCCAAATTCCAAGCTGCTGTTTTGAGGCACGTTAAAAAAAATTATGCACTTTGTGACTTCAATAATAAATATGGCAGTGCCATGTTGGCATGTTTTTCCATAACTTGAGTTGATTTATTTTGGAAAACCTTGTTACATTGTTTAGTGCATCCAGCGGGGCATCACAACAAAATTCAGGCATAATAATGTGTTAATTCCAGGACTGTATATATCGGTATCGGTTGATATCGGAATCGGTAATTATATCTCATATAATATAATAATATAGAGATATCGGCAAAAAAAGCCATTATCGGACATCTCTCATTTTAATGAAATTATTCCATTCCGGGCCCCCCGCACCCCGAAACCACAATTTTAACTTGTAACATGCTTTTTAATAACAAAATAAGACAATAAATAAAGGGACAAACAATAATATTCAGCATTTATCTTTCAGAGCAGAATTTTACATTATCTTCTTTGAGCTGTTTCTCTGTCAAACACAACATCGGCAGCTTCTTCATTTTTTTCATGGATAAATGTCTACCGTTTGAAAAACAAATGAACGCCCTTTCTTGGCAATATTATTGCCTTTATCAGTAGCAGTGATGTAGTATTCTCGCACTCTTTTGCTGCACACAGTGCTGTCATGTTTTTTAAATGTTGTTTTCTTTCTTTATTTCAATAGCATCTGCTTTTTCTTCACAGCGCTGTCCTTCACAATCGCTTTCTTCGTTCCCATGGATGGAAAAACAAAGTATACCGTCTTTCCAGCTATCCGCCTGCTACGACAGGCGACTACGAGTGAGTGGTTTGGGCGGATTTTTTGGAGTTCACTGTGACATTCGCTACGCCCAGGCCTGGCCCTAACCAATCTGGCGCCCTAGGCAAGATTGGCAGTGAAGTGTATATACTCACAAGAAACCGAATAGCTTTGTCTTTGACCTTTTTTTTTACTTAAAGAAAGCAAATTAACATATTATATGAGAATGTTACGTTATGATTATCTTTAACCGAATCACAGCAGTGCTCAAATTAAAAAACAGCATTCCCTCTCATGTGATATTGCTTAATTAACATTAATGATGTGCACTTTAACAACTAGGCTTACAACTATACCTAATATATAAAGGGGTGGAAAAGTGACTATTACCTGCAGGGCAAACATTAGCTAACCAGAAGGCAATAACAATGTAAACAAAAAACACCTGCTTAAAAGATCTAATACAAATGTCCCTGAGGAATGTAAGGTGGGAGTACTGTGATTACCTAACGTTACATTATTATTTTCCATAACAATTTAGCCCCCTCCACAATATTAAAAATGACGTTAAAACAGAACTAGCTATTTATTGATTAGCAATTGCCGAATCATGTAACATTAGCTTAATGCTAAAAAGCCAGGTCACTATCACATTATGTAACAGACAAATAATTTCATGTAGGCTAACTTTACCTACCTGCTACCTCTGTCTTTTTCTCGTTTCTCCTCCTCCTCTTCTTTTCTCTTTTTTCTTCCCTGGGCACCTGACAGTTTTGGCCGTTTTGACATCTTGTGTTGATTTTTTGATGTGGTAAGAGTCATGATACGGGAAGGGAGGGGCGCACCGTGCGGGGGAATGGGGGGGTGGCGTAATGTTGTAACAAATAATATTTCTATTAAATAGGCTTTACTTTGCATTTTAATTAACGTGGGATTATTTTTTGTATTTAGAAATAATAGTACCAACTTTTTTTTTTTTTTTTTTTCTCCAACATTTGTGGCACTGGCGTGGCGCCCCCTGATGGACGGCGCCCTTAGCATTTGCCTATACGGCCTATGCCACGGGCCGGCCCTGGCTACGCTAGTGGTAAAGCATAGTTTTTAAAAAAAAGAGATTTTTCCCTGTGATTAGCTTTGCACAAGAGAGAGCGTTGACAGGGAAGAGGAAGTCACAATAATTCCGCCTCTTGCATTATGTACAGTATTTATGACTAATCGCTGTGACACGTGGAGCTCCTGTGAAGACACGTGTGCTGTCAAACGATCATTTAAAAAAAAAAAAATCTGATTATTCACACTTTTAAAATTTGGTTAATCCTGATTAGTATCAGTACGTTACATGCTTACATAATTGAAATTCAAACATTTTGCAATTTTACAGTCTCAATGTCATGCTCAAACATTTTTAAAATGTTTACATGTTAAATCCTTTATTTGTTCAAAACTTGGTAAGACTTCCGTCGGGATGTACAGGGCTCTGAAGTGAAATTTACCAACGAGCTCACCAGTTGGGGTCTTGTCACTCATCTTTGCACAGGTGTAAGCCTCGACCTGATAACTGACCGTACCAATTATAAATAAGTACCAGTAAATAAATCAATCCATAAATCAATCAATGTTTATTTATATAGCCCTAAATCACGAGTGTCTCAAAGGGCTGCACAAGCCACAACGACATCCTAGGCTCAGATCCCACATCAGGGCAAGGAAAAACTCAACCCAGTGGGATGACAATGAGAAACCTTGGAGGGCACCTCAGATGTGGGTGACCCCGCCCTGGGCAACCGGTGCAATGGACGTAGAGTGGATCTAGCATAATATTGTGAGAGTCCAGTCCATAGTGGATCTAGCATAATATTGTGAGAGTCCAGTCCATAGTGGATCTAACATAGAAGTGAGAGTCCAGTCCATAGTGGATCTAACATAATAGTGTGAGAGTCCAGTCCATAGTGGATCTAAAATAATAGTGTGAGAGTCCAGTCCATAGTGGATCTAACATAATAGTGAGAGTCCAGTCAATAGTGGATCTAACATAGTAGTGTGAGAGTCCAGTCCATAGTGGATCTAACATAATAGTGTGAGAGTCCAGTCCATAGTGGATCTAACATAATAGTGTGAGAGTCCAGTCCATAGTGGATCTAACATAATAGTGTGAGAGTCCAGTCCATAGTGGATCTAACATAATAGTGTGAGAGTCCAGTTCATAGTGGATCTAACATAATAGTGAGAGTCCAGTCCATAGTGGATCTAACATAATAGTGTGAGAGTTCAGTCCATAGTGGATCAAACATAATAGTGTGAGAGTCCAGTTCATAGTGGATCTAACATAATAGTGTGAGAGTCCAGTTCATAGTGGATCTAACATAATAGTGAGAGTCCAGTCCATAGTGGATCTAACATAATAGTGTGAGAGTTCAGTCCATAGTGGATCAAACATAATAGTGTGAGAGTCCAGTTCATAGTGGATCTAACATAATAGTGAGAGTCCAGTCCATAGTGGATCTAACATAATAGTGTGAGAGTCCAGTTCATAGTGGATCTAACATAATAGTGTGAGAGTCCAGTTCATAGTGGATCTAACATAATAGTGAGAGTCCAGTCCATAGTGGATCTAACATAATAGTGTGAGAGTTCAGTCCATAGTGGATCAAACATAATAGTGTGAGAGTCCAGTTCATAGTGGATCTAACATAATAGTGAGAGTCCAGTCCATAGTGGATCTAACATAATAGTGTGAGAGTCCAGTTCATAGTGGATCTAACATAATAGTGTGAGAGTTCAGTCCATAGTAGATCTAACATAATAGTGAGAGTCCAGTCCATAGTGGATCTAACATAATAGTGAGAGTCCAGTCCATAGTGGATCTAACATAATAGTGAGAGTCCAGTCAATAGTGGATCTAACATAATAGTGTGAGAGTCCAGTCCATAGTGGATCTAACATAATAGTGTGAGAGTCCAGTCCATAGTGGGGCCAGCAGGGGACCACCCCGAGCGGAGACGGGTCAGCAGCGCATAGATGTCCTCAACCGATGAACAGGCGAGCGGTCCAGACTCTGGACAGCCAGCACTTCATCCATGGCCACCGTACCAGAGCAGAAAAGAAAAGAAACGGCAGATCAACTGGTCTAAAAGGGGGGTCTATTTAAAGGCTAGAGAATACAAATGAGTTTTAAGATGAGACTTAAATGCTTCTACTGAGGTAGCATCTCTGAATGAAAACAATTGCATGATTATTGATATTCATTTTTTTTGTGATTAAACAATTTATCTTTGACAGTCCCTTTAGACCAGAAGTGTCAAAGTCGTTTTCACAGAGGGCCACATCGCAGTTATGTTTGGCCCCAGGGGGCCGCTTCTAACCGTGAATACTATTATAACACCATTTTTGAATGCATTTTTTTAGTAGATTTAAAAAAAACTAAAATGTAAAAAAAATATGGTCAAAATGTAGTGTATATTACTGTAAATGTCAAAACACTTCCTTGTGGTCTACATAACATGTAATGGTGGTTCTTTAGGTCAAAATGTTGCATAGATGATGTTTTACAGATCATCTTCAAGCCGCTTTCAGACAGTCGCTTCAGGATGCGCCGTTTTGTGGGCGGTCTTATTTACGTGGCTCACCCTCGGCGGCGTCTTCTCCCCGTCATCTTTGTTGTAGCGGTGTAGCGTGCAAGGACGGGAGTGGAAGACGTGTCAAAAGATGGCGCTAACGGTTTTAATGACATTCAGACTTTACTTCAATCAATCTCACTAGTGCAAAAAAAATAAAATTTTATCAGTTTGAACATCAAATATGTTGTCTTTGTAGCATATACTGTCATGTCTGTGTTAATCATGTTTTTGTTTTGCTTGGGTTTTGGGCTCTTTTTTGAGTTCCTGGTCTTGGACTTGGTCTGGTTGCCAACCATGCCAAGTCCAAGACCCCCCATGCCAAGACCCATGCCAAGACCAACCATGCCAAGACCCAAGCCAAGACCCCCATGCCGGTAGGAACTAAAAAAAGAGCCCAAAACCCAAGCAAAACAAAAACATGATTAACACAGACATGACATATTCAATTGAATATGGGTTGAAAAGGATTTGCAAATCATTGTATTCCGTTTATATTTACATCCAACACAATCTCCCGACTCATATGGAAACGGGGTTTGTACAATGTATTCTCCAATTGGCGGAGCAAACATGCAAACTCCTCACAGAGAGGTACGCCCCGTGATTGAAATCTGAACTGAGAGGCAGAGTTCTAGCTCAAGCCCAACATCCGTGACATATGACCAAACAACTTATTATTATTCCGAATGAATGGACAAAACAGACAAGACACACTTTGAAATCCTGTAGAGATCCTTCTCGGTTCTAAAAAGCGGGCGTCGTACGTTTAGTCCAGGGGTCGGCAACCCAAAATGTTGAAAGAGCCATATTGGACCAAAAATACAAAAACAAATCTGTCTGGAGCCGCAAAAAATTAAAAGCCATATTACATGTGTCATGAGATTTAATTAAGAGGACTTAAAGGAAACTAAATGAGCTCAAATATAGCTACAAATGAGACATAATGATGCAATATGTACATATCGCTAGCCTAAATAGCATGTTAGCATCGATTAGCTCGCAGTCATGCAGTGACCAAATATGTCTGATTAGCACTCCACACAAGTCAATAACATCAACAAAACTCACCTTTGTGCACTCACGCACAACGTTAAAAGTGTGGTGGACAAAATGAGACAGAAAAAGAAGTGGCATAAAACACGTCCTAGGAAGTCGGAGAAAGTTAAACATGTAAACAAACTATACGGTGAGTTCAAGGACCGCCAAAATTAGTAGGACAAAACGGCGCTCGCCAAATACTCGAATCAGTGAAGCATGTTTAATATAAGCAGTGTGCTTTATAACAATTAGGGAGGTTTGTGTCATGTTTGTCCTCCTACAGCAGACCTGGGCATTCTGCGGCCCGCGGGCCGCATCCGGCCCTTTGTGCGTCCCTGTCCGGCCCGCGTGAGGCCAATTATAAATTACAAAATAAATTTTAAAAAGTATCTATGTCGAGTGTGCAATACAACGGTGCTGCTTTTGTTTTGAAAATCGTTATTTGTATTACTTCCGTGTGGACGTATGCGCGTGCGTGATTGTGAGTGAATGTGAACAACTGCAATTACAAAATAAAGTTGAAAAAACATCTATGTCGTGCGCGCAATACAACTGTGCTGCTTTTATTTTGAAAAGTATTATTTATGGGCGTGTGTCCGTGTGTAACCTGCGAGTGAAGGTGCACATGCAGCGACAAGTGATGCACGGTTTACACCCGAGACGCTAAAAAGAGAAAAGTTGATGAGGAATGGCGTGTTTTCAACAAGACATGGACTGCCAAGCAACGTTCCCTCTAAGGTGCGTGCCTGCGCAATTGCGCACTGCTCAAGCGTCCGCTGCGCGCAGCAAATATATGCCGCGCACCAAATCAAATCCCATCTGAATTCTAAACAAAATAAACATATTTATTCTATGGAATTTTGCAATGCAACTTTGAGTGACAGTGACAACAAGCGGCCCTAAGTGTGTTCGTCAACACCGTTCAATTGAACACCGTTCAATTATTGTAACGTCTATCGAGATGCTTCGAGGCCAGGAATTATATCGATCACTTTATTGAGCAAAACTGTTTATATTCGGACATAACCACACCAAAAACATGAGTAAAACAATTCTATCTGGAAAAACTAGTCATTTTCTGCCGTACAAACCAGGCCAAAACCAACTTGTCATCTGTCACCAACACGCATATACCACTAAACCACTGGTGCGTTTATGGCCACACAAAAAGTCGGACAACTCAAACACCACACAAAGTTACACTATGACTCCTCAGTCATACGTGTGCTTATTTTACTGTCATTTATTATTAATGTTAATTTATTTATATTAGCCATGGAATGCTGTTACACACACTATGTTGAAGTATTACTATTATTATTTATTATTATTATTATTATTATTATTATTTATCTTACGGTATATATCAAAAATAATATTGAGCAAAATGTAATTGAAATATTGTCGATGTGGCCCTCCAGCAGTGCTCGGGTAGCTCATGTGGCCCCCGGTAAAAATTAATTGCCCACCCCTGTCCTACAGAAACCATACTAAAACAAAAAAATTGATTTTTTTTTCCCCTCATCTTTTTCCGTTCTTCATACATTTTTGAAAAATCTCCAGAGAGCCACTAGGGCGGCGCTAAAGATGCCGACCCCCGGTTTAGTCCATGCCCGACTTGCCCAAGTCCAAAGTTTGCATTCTGTGAGTCGCTGGCAAAATGAAAATTGCGGCAAAAGGATAAGCTGGAAACACATATTTCCACTGAGTCTTCCCTTAGGTGATGCAGACAAATGTCTTGTTTGTTCACCGCTGAATGGCCATCATTCAAAAGGGAGGGAGGCGGGGGTTTGGGGGGGGGGGGGGGGGCACGCCAGCACAAACACAAACGCTCAGGGGAGCGGAATATTATTCTCCCGTATGAAGTAGGTTGCAAGAATATTACAAACCGGAATCATAACTGTCGCCCAGAGGTGGGCTGGGAGAGACGGCTGAATAATCGTCAGATAAATACTGCAGATGGATGGACGGATGGACGGATGGATGGATGGATGGATGGATGGATGGATGGATGGATGGATGGATGGATGGATGGACGGATGGACGGATGGATGGATGGATGGATGGATGGATGGACGGATGGACGGATGGACGGATGGATGGATGGACGGATGGACGGATGGATGGATGGATGGATGGATGGACGGATGGACGGATGGACGGATGGATGGATGGATGGATGGACGGATGGATGGATGGATGGATGGATGGATGGACAGGTGTGAGAGTGACAGCAAGCCGCTTCTCCATCCTCCATTAATAACAGCCACTAATCCCCTGATGTGATTACTTCCCTCGCTCTCCCCGCTGCTCCCTCCATCCTTAAATACTCCTCTCATAGAAAGTCACTTGTCTCGTCTTCCATGGCGGGCGGGAGCTCGGCCCGCCCCAATTCCCCCCCGAACCGATCCAAGACTTCCGCTGTGTTCGGCTGCCAGGCCGACGGAGATCTTCCGCCCGTGACGGTTCGCTTTAGCGGAGCTGGCCTCCGGGCAGGTGTATAAAAAGCTACGGCGTTTGCTAAAAAGGGGGAGGGCGCGGGTAAAATTTCAAGAGATTAGGAGCCGTGCTTGTGTTGAAAAAGCTCTGACATTTAATGCCGCCTGAATGAGAGGTGACGCGTGATGTGAATCGTACAAGCTACGGTTCAGGAAGTTCAGACGTTTATGGAAATATATCTCCCAGCGCTGAGGATTATGGGAGCGCAAAGAAATGCAACAAGCGTGTCATTATAGTTATTTTTATCCCGAGTGGCAGGTTCCAAATGATTTTTCTCCAGCGTTTCATATACGTTCACTCCATCAACATGAACTCCAATGAGTTTCTATGGAAACTTCTGTGAGAAGATTGGAACGGTATCCACTCAGCTCAAGATCTACTCGACAATAGCGTGCAATAAATGGCGTTTAGGTCGTCGGTCTACATCAGGGGTGCCCACACTTTTTCAGCAGGCGAGCTACTTTTCAAATGACAGAGTTGAGGTGATCTACCTCATCTTCATATTTATATATATATACAAACCCCGTTTCCATATGAGTTGGGAAATTGTGTTAGATGTAAATATAAACGGAATACAATGATTTGCAAAACCTTTTCAACCCATATTCAATTGAATGCACTACAAAGACAAGATATTTGATGTTCAAACTCATAAACTTTATTTTTTTTTGCAAACAATAATTAACTTTGCACGTGCCAAAGTAGTTAGGAAAGGGCATGTTCACCACTGTGTTACATGGCCTTTCCTTTTAACAACACTCAGTAAAGGTTTGGGAACTGAGGAGACACATTTTTGAAGCTTCTCAGGTGGAATTCTTTCCCATTCTTGCTTGATGTACAGCTTAAGTTGTTCAACAGTCCGGGGGTCTCCCTTCTGCTATTTTAGGCTTCATAATGCGCCACACATTTTCAACGGGAGACAGGTCTGGACTACAGGCAGGCCAGTCTAGTACCCGCACTCTTTTACTATGAAGCCACGTTGATGTAACACGTGGCTTGGCATTGTCTTGCTG